>NC_135013.1:1822500-1830000 GCF_051020955.1 Megalopta genalis | reverse complement strand
AGTTTGTTAGTTTGTTAGTTTGTTAGTTTGTTAGTTTGTTCGTTTGTTCGTTTGTTCGTTTGTTCGTTTGTTCGTTTGATCGTTTGTTCGTTTGTTCGTTTGTTAGTTTGTTAGTTTGTTAGTTTGTTTGTTCGTTTGTATGTTAGTTTGTTTGTTAGTTTGTATGTTAGTTTGTTTGTTTGTTTGATTGGTTTTGATTGTTTGTTAGGTAGTTTGTTTGTTTGTATGTATGTTTGTTTGTTTGTTAGTTTGTTCGTTTGTTTGATTGGTTTCTTTGTTAGTTTGTTAGTTTGTTAGTTTGTTAGTTTGTTAGTTTGTTAGTTTGTAAGTTTGTTAATTTGTTAGTTTGTTAGTTTGTTAGTTTGTTATTTTGTTAGTTTGTTAGTTTGTTAGTTTGTTAGTTTGTTTGTTAATTAGTTTGTTAGTTTGTTAGTTTCGTAGTTTGTTAGTTTGGTTGTTAGCTTGTCAGTTTGTTAGTTTGTTAGTTTGTTAGTTTGTTAGTTTGTTAGTTTGTTAGTTTGTTAGTTTGTTAGTTTGTTAGTTTGTTAGTTTGTTAGTTTGTTAGTTTGTTAGTTTGTTAGTTTGTTAGTTTGTTAGTTTGTTAGTTTGTTAGTTTGTTAGTTTGTTAGTTTGTTAGTTTGTTAGTTTGTTAGTTTGTTAGTTTGTTAGTTTGTTAGTTTGTTAGTTTGTTAGTTTGTTAGTTTGTTAGTTTGTTAGTTTGTTAGTTTGTTAGTTTGTTAGTTTGTTAGTTTGTTAGTTTGTTAGTTTGTTAGTTTGTTAGTTTGTTAGTTTGTTAGTTTGTTAGTTTGTTAGTTTGTTAGTTTGTTAGTTTGTTAGTTTGTTAGTTTGTTAGTTTGTTAGTTTGTTAGTTTGTTAGTTTGTTAGTTTATTAGTTTGTTTGTTCGTTTGTTTGTTCGTTTGTTTGTTCGTTTGTTTGTTCGTTTGTTTGTTCGTTTGTTTGTTCGTTTGTTTGTTAGTTTGTTAGTTTGTTAGTTTGTTAGTTTGTTAATTTGTTAGTTTGTTAGTTTGTTAGTTTGTTAGTTTGTTAGTATGTTAGTTTGTTAGTTTGTTAGTTTGTTAGTTTGTTCGTTTGTTCGTTTGTTCGTTTGTTCGTTTGTTCGTTTGTTCGTTTGTTCGTTTGTTCGTTTGTTAGTTTGTTAGTTTGTTAGTTTGTTAGTTTGTTAGTTTGTTAGTTTGTTAGTTTGTTAGTTTGTCAGTTTGTCAGTTTGTCAGTTTGTCAGTTTGTCAGTTTGTTAGTTGGTTAGTTTGTTAGTTTGTTAGTTTGTTAGTTTGTTAGTTTGTTAGTTTGTTAGTTTGTTAGTTTGTTAGTTTGTTAGTTTGTTAGTTTGTTAGTTTGTTAGTTTGTTAGTTTGTTAGTTTGTTAGTTTGTTAGTTTGTTAGTTTGTTAGTTTGTTAGTTTGTTAGTTTGTTAGTTTGTTAGTTTGTTAGTTTGTTAGTTTGTTAGTTTGTTAGTTTGTTAGTTTGTTAGTTTGTTAGTTTGTTAGTTTGTTAGTTTGTTAGTTTGTTAGTTTGTTAGTTTGTTAGTTTGTTAGTTTGTTAGTTTGATAGTTTGTTAGTTTGTTAGTTTGTTAGTTTGTCAGTTTGTTAGTTTGTTAGTTTGTTAGTTTGTTAGTTTGTTAGTTTGTTAGTTTGTTAGTTTGTTAGTTTGTTAGTTTGTTAGTTTGTAAGTTTGTTAATTTGTTAGTTTGTTAGTTTGTTAGTTTGTTAGTTTGTTAGTTTGTTAGTTTGTTAGTTTGTTAGTTTGTTAGTTTGTTAGTTTGTTAGTTTGTTAGTTTGTTAGTTTGTTAGTTTGTTAGTTTGTTAGTTTGTTAGTTTGTTAGTTTGTTAGTTTGTTAGTTTGTTAGTTTGTTAGTTTGTTAGTTTGTTAGTTTGTTAGTTTGTTAGTTTGTTAGTTTGTTAGTTTGTTAGTTTGTTAGTTTGTTAGTTTGTTAGTTTGTTAGTTTGTTAGTTTGTTAGTTTGTTAGTTTGTTAGTTTGTTAGTTTGTTAGTTTGTTAGTTTGTTAGTTTGTTAGTTTGTTAGTTTGTTAGTTTGTTAGTTTGTTAGTTTGTTAGTTTGTTAGTTTGTTAGTTTGTTAGTTTGTTAGTTTGTCAGTTTGTCAGTTTGTCAGTTTGTCAGTTTGTCAGTTCGTCAGTTTGTCAGTTTGTTAGTTTGTTAGTTTGTTAGTTTGTTAGTTTGTTAGTTTGTTAGTTTGTTAGTTTGTTAGTTTGTTAGTTTGTTAGTTTGTTAGTTTGTTAGTTTGTTAGTTTGTTAGTTTGTTAGTTTGTTAGTTTGTTAGTTTGTTAGTTTGTTAGTTTGTTTGCATGTTTGTTAGTTAGTTTGTTTGTTTGTAAGTTTGTTTGTTAGTTTGTTAGTTAGTTAGTTTGTTTGTTTGTTAGTTTGTTAGTTTGTTAGTTTGTTAGTTTGTTAGTTTGTTAGTTTGTTAGTTTGTTAGTTTGTTAGTTTGTTAGTTTGTTAGTTTGTTAGCTTGTTAGTTTGTTAGTTTGTTAGTTTGTTAGTTTGTTAGTTTGTTAGTTTGTTAGTTTGTTAGTTTGTTAGTTTGTTAGTTTGTTAGTTTGTTAGTTTGTTAGTTTGTTAGTTTGTTAGTTTGTTAGTTTGTTAGTTTGTTAGTTTGTCAGTTTGTTAGTTTGTTAGTTTGTTAGTTTGTTAGTTTGTCAGTTTGTTAGTTTGTTAGTTTGTTAGTTTGTTAGTTTGTTAGTTTGTTAGTTTGTTAGTTTGTTAAGTTGTTAGTTTGTTAGTTTGTTAGTTTGTTGGTTTGTTGGTTTGTTAGTTTGTTAGTTTGTTAGTTTGTTAATTTGTTAGTTTGTTAGTTTGTTAGTTTGTTAGTTTGTTTGTTTGTTAGTTTGTTAGTTTGTTAGTTTGTTAGTTTGTTCGTTTGTTCGTTTGTTCGGTTGTTCGGTTGTTCGTTTGTTAGTTTGTTAGTTTGTTAGTTTGTTTGTTCGTTTGTATGTTAGTTTGTTTGTTAGTTTGTATGTTAGTTTGTTTGTTTGTTTGATTGGTTTTGTTTGTTTGTTAGGTAGTTTGTTTGTTTGCATGTATGTTTGTTTGTTTGTTAGTTTGTTCGTTTGTTTAATTGGTTTGTTTGTTAGTTTGTTAGTTTGTTAGTTTGTTAGTTTGTTAGTTTGTTTGTTCGTTTGTTTGTTCGTTTGTTTGTTCGTTTGTTTGTTCGTTTGTTTGTTCGTTTGTTTGTTCGTTTGTTTGTTCGTTTGTTTGTTCGTTTGTTTGTTCGTTTGTTTGTTCGTTTGTTTGTTCGTTTGTTTGTTCGTTTGTTTGTTCGTTTGTTTGTTCGTTTGTTTGTTAGATTGTTAGTTTGTTAGTTTGTTAGTTTGTTAATTTGTTAGTTTGTTAGTTTGTTAGTATGTTAGTTTGTTAGTTTGTTAGTTTGTTAGTTTGTTAGTTTGTTCGTTTGTTCTATTGTTCGTTTGTTCGTTTGTTCGTTTGTTCGTTTGTTAGTTTGTTAGTTTGTTAGTTTGTTTGTTCGTTTGTATGTTAGTTTGTTTGTTAGTTTGTATGTTAGTTTGTTTGTTTGTTTGATTGGTTTTGATTGTTTGTTAGGTAGTTTGTTTGTTTGTATGTATGTTTGTTTGTTTGTTAGTTTGTTCGTTTGTTTGATTGGTTTGTTTGTTAGTTTGTTAGTTTGTTAGTTTGTTAGTTTGTAAGTTTGTTAATTTGTTAGTTTGTTAGTTTGTTAGTTTGTTATTTTGTTAGTTTGTTAGTTTGTTAGTTTGTTAGTTTGTTTGTTAATTAGTTTGTTAGTTTGTTAGTTTCGTAGTTTGTTAGTTTGTTTGTTAGCTTGTCAGTTTGTTAGTTTGTTAGTTTGTTAGTTTGTTAGTTTGTTAGTTTGTTAGTTTGTTAGTTTGTTAGTTTGTTAGTTTGTTAGTTTGTTAGTTTGTTAGTTTGTTAGTTTGTTAGTTTGTTAGTTTGTTAGTTTGTTAGTTTGTTAGTTTGTTAGTTTGTTAGTTTGTTAGTTTGTTAGTTTGTTAGTTTGTTAGTTTGTTAGTTTGTTAGTTTGTTAGTTTGTTAGTTTGTTAGTTTGTTAGTTTGTTAGTTTGTTAGTTTGTTAGTTTGTTAGTTTGTTAGTTTGTTAGTTTGTTAGTTTGTTAGTTTGTTAGTTTGTTAGTTTGTTAGTTTGTTAGTTTGTTAGTTTGTTAGTGTGTTAGTTTGTTAGTTTGTTAGTTTGTTAGTTTGTTAGTTTGTTTGTTCGTTTGTTTGTTCGTTTGTTTGTTCGTTTGTTTGTTCGTTTGTTTGTTCGTTTTTTTGTTCGTTTGTTTGTTCGTTTGTTTGTTCGTTTGTTTGTTCGTTTGTTTGTTAGTTTGTTAGTTTGTTAGTTTGTTAGTTTTATAATTTGTTAGTTTGTTAGTTTGTTAGTTTGTTAGTTTGTTAGTATGTTAGTTTGTTAGTTTGTTAGTTTGTTAGTTTGTTAGTTTGTTAGTTTGTTAGTTTGTTAGTTTGTTAGTTTGTTAGTTTGTTAGTTTGTTAGTTTGTTAGTTTGTTAGTTTGTTAGTTTGTTAGTTTGTTAGTTTGTTAGTTTGTTAGTTTGTTAGTTTGTTAGTTTGTTAGTTTGTTAGTTTGTTAGTTTGTTAGTTTGTTAGTTTGTTAGTTTGTTAGTTTGTTAGTTTGTTAGTTTGTTAGTTTGTTAGTTTGTTAGTTTGTTAGTTTGTTAGTTTGTTAGTTTGTTAGTTTGTTTGATTGATTGGTTTCTTTGTTTGCTTGTTTGTTAGTTTGTTTGTTTGTTAGTTAGTTTGTTTGTTTGTTGGTTTATTAGTTAGTTTGTTAGTTTGTTAGTTTGTTAGTTTGTTAGTTTGTTAGTTTGTTAGTTTGTTAGTTTGTTAGTTTGTTAGTTTGTTAGTTTGTTAGTTTGTTAGTTTGTTAGTTTGTTAGTTTGTTAGTTTGTTAGTTTGTTAGTTTGTTAGTTTGTTAGTTTGTTAGTTTGTTAGTTTGTTATTTTGTTAGTTTGTTAGTTTGTTAGTTTGTTAGTTTGTTAGTTTGTTAGTTTGTTAGTTTGTTAGTTTGTTAGTTTGTTAGTTTGTTAGTTTGTTAGTTTGTTAGTTTGTTAGTTTGTTAGTTTGTTAGTTTGTTAGTTTGTTTGCATGTTTGTTAGTTAGTTTGTTTGTTTGTAAGTTTGTTTGTTAGTTTGTTAGTTAGTTAGTTTGTTTGTTTGTTAGTTTGTTAGTTTGTTAGTTTGTTAGTTTGTTAGTTTGTTAGTTTGTTAGTTTGTTTGTTTGTTAGTTTGTTAGTTTGTTAGTTTGTTAGTTTGTTAGTTTGTTAGTTTGTTAGTTTGTTAGTTTGTTAGTTTGTTAGTTTGTTAGTTTGTTAGTTTGTTAGTTTGTTAGTTTGTTAGTTTGTTAGTTTGTTAGTTTGTTAGTTTGTTAGTTTGTTAGTTTGTTAGTTTGTTAGTTTGTTAGTTTGTTAGTTTGTTAGTTTGTTAGTTTGTTAGTTTGTTAGTTTGTTAGTTTGTTAGTTTGTTAGTTTGTTAGTTTGTTAGTTTGTTAGTTTGTTAGTTTGTTAGTTTGTTAGTTTGTTAGTTTGTTAGTTTGTTAGTTTGTTAGTTTGTTAGTTTGTTAGTTTGTTATTTTGTTAGTTTGTTAGTTTGTTAGTTTGTTAGTTTGTTAGTTTGTTAGTTTGTTAGTTTGTTAGTTTGTTAGTTTGTTAGTTTGTTAGTTTGTTAGTTTGTTAGTTTGTTAGTTTGTTAGTTTGTTAGTTTGTTTGCATGTTTGTTAGTTAGTTTGTTTGTTTGTAAGTTTGTTAGTTTGTTAGTTAGTTAGTTTGTTTGTTTGTTAGTTTGTTAGTTTGTTAGTTTGTTAGTTTGTTAGTTTGTTAGTTTGTTAGTTTGTTTGTTTGTTAGTTTGTTAGTTTGTTAGTTTGTTAGTTTGTTAGTTTGTTAGTTTGTTAGTTTGTTAGTTTGTTAGTTTGTTAGTTTGTTAGTTTGTTAGTTTGTTAGTTTGTTAGTTTGTTAGTTTGTTAGTTTGTTAGTTTGTTAGTTTGTTAGTTTGTTAGTTTGTTAGTTTGTTAGTTTGTTAGTTTGTTAGTTTGTTAGTTTGTTAGTTTGTTAGTTTGTTAGTTTGTTAGTTTGTTAGTTTGTTAGTTTGTTAGTTTGTTAGTTTGTTAGTTTGTTAGTTTGTTAGTTTGTTAGTTTGTTAGTTTGTTAGTTTGTTAGTTTGTTAGTTTGTTAGTTTGTTAGTTTGTTAGTTTGTTAGTTTGTTAGTTTGTTAGTTTGTTAGTTTGTTAGTTTGTTAGTTTGTTAGTTTGTTAGTTTGTTAGTTTGTTAGTTTGTTAGTTTGTTAGTTTGTTAGTTTGTTAGTTTGTTAGTTTGTTAGTTTGTTAGTTTGTTAGTTTGTTAGTTTGTTAGTTTGTTAGTTTGTTAGTTTGTTAGTTTGTTAGTTTGTTAGTTTGTTAGTTTGTTAGTTTGTTAGTTTGTTAGTTTGTTAGTTTGTTAGTTTGTTCGTTTGTTCGTTTGTTCGTTTGTTCGTTTGTTCGTTTGTTAGTTTGTTAGTTTGTTAGTTTGTTAGTTTGTTAGTTTGTTAGTTTGTTAAGTTGTTAGTTTGTTAGTTTGTTAGTTTGTTGGTTTGTTGGTTTGTTAGTTTGTTAGTTTGTTAGTTTGTTAGTTTGTTAGTTTGTTAGTTTGTTAGTTTGTTAGTTTGTTAGTTTGTTAGTTTGTTAGTTTGTTAGTTTGTTAGTTTGTTAGTTTGTTAGTTTGTTAGTTTGTTAGTTTGTTAGTTTGTTAGTTTGTTAGTTTGTTAGTTTGTTAGTATGTTAGTTTGTTAGTTTGTTAGTTTGTTAGTTTGTTAGTTTGTTAGTTTGTTAGTTTGTTAGTTTGTTTGTTCGTTTGTTTGTCCGTTTGTTTGTTCGTTTGTTTGTTCGTTTGTTTGTTCGTTTGTTTGTTCGTTTGTTTGTTCGTTTGTTTGTTCGTTTGTTTGTTAGTTTGTTAGTTTGTTAGTTTGTTAGTTTGTTAATTTGTTAGTTTGTTAGTTTGTTAGTATGTTAGTTTGTTAGTTTGTTAGTTTGTTAGTTTGTTAGTTTGTTCGTTTGTTCGTTTGTTCGTTTGTTCGTTTGTTCGTTTGATCGTTTGTTCGTTTGTTCGTTTGTTCGTTTGTTAGTTTGTTAGTTTGTTAGTTTGTTTGTTCGTTTGTATGTTAGTTTGTATGTTAGTTTGTTTGTTTGTTTGATTGGTTTTGATTGTTTGTTAGGTAGTTTGTTTGTTTGTATGTATGTTTGTTTGTTTGTTAGTTTGTTCGTTTGTTTGATTGGTTTGTTTGTTAGTTTGTTAGTTTGTTAGTTTGTTAGTTTGTTAGTTTGTTAGTTTGTAAGTTTGTTAATTTGTTAGTTTGTTAGTTTGTTAGTTTGTTATTTTGTTAGTTTGTTAGTTTGTTAGTTTGTTAGTTTGTTTGTTAATTAGTTTGTTAGTTTGTTAGTTTCGTAGTTTGTTAGTTTGGTTGTTAGCTTGTCAGTTTGTTAGTTTGTTAGTTTGTTAGTTTGTTAGT
>NC_135013.1:1805000-1807500 GCF_051020955.1 Megalopta genalis | reverse complement strand
GTTTCTTAGTTTCTTAGTTTGTTAGTTTGTTAGTTTGTTAGTTTGTTAGTTTGTTAGTTTGTTAGTTTGTTTGTTTGTTAGTTTGTTAGTTTGTCAGTTTGTCAGTTTGTCAGTTTGTCAGTTTTTCAGTTTGTCAGTTTGTTAGTTTGTTAGTTGGTTAGTTTGTTACTTTGTTAGTTTGTTAGTTTGTTTGTTGATTAGTTTGTTAGTTTGTTAGTTTCGTAGTTTGTTAGTTTGTTTGTTAGCTTGTCAGTTTGTTAGTTTGTTAGTTTGTTAGTTTGTTAGTTTGTTAGTTTGTTAGTTTGTTAGTTTGTTAGTTTGTTAGTTTGTTAGTTTGTTAGTTTGTTAGTTTGTTAGTTTGTTAGTTTGTTAGTTTGTTAGTTTGTTAGTTTGTTAGATTGTTAGATTGTTAGTTTGTTAGTTTGTTAGTTTGTTAGTTTGTTAGTTTGTTAGTTTGTTAGTTTGTTAGTTTGTTAGTTTGTTAGTTTGTTAGTTTGTTAGTTTGTTAGTTTGTTAGTTTGTTAGTTTGTTAGTTTGTTAGTTTGTTAGTTTGATAGTTTGTTAGTTTGATAGTTTGTTAGTTTGTTAGTTTGTTAGTTTGTTAGTTTGTTAGTTTGTTAGTTTGTTAGTTTGTTAGTTTGATAGTTTGTTAGTTTGATAGTTTGTTAGTTTGTTAGTTTGTTAGTTTGTTAGTTTGTTAGTTTGTTAGTTTGTTAGTTTGTTAGTTTGATAGCTTGTTAGTTTGTTAGTTTGTTAGTTTGTTAGTTTGTTAGTTTGATAGTTTGTTAGTTTGATAGTTTGTTAGTTTGTTAGTTTGTTAGTTTGTTAGTTTGTTAGTTTGTTAGTTTGTTAGTTTGTTAGTTTGATAGCTTGTTAGTTTCTTAGTTTCTTAGTTTGTTAGTTTGTTAGTTTGTTAGTTTGTTAGTTTGTTAGTTTGTTAGTTTGTTTGTTTGTTAGTTTGTTAGTTTGTCAGTTTGTCAGTTTGTCAGTTTGTCAGTTTTTCAGTTTGTCAGTTTGTTAGTTTGTTAGTTGGTTAGTTTGTTACTTTGTTAGTTTGTTAGTTTGTTTGTTAATTAGTTTGTTAGTTTGTTAGTTTCGTAGTTTGTTAGTTTGTTTGTTAGCTTGTCAGTTTGTTAGTTTGTTAGTTTGTTAGTTTGTTAGTTTGTTAGTTTGTTAGTTTGTTAGTTTGTTAGTTTGTTAGTTTGTTAGTTTGTTAGTTTGTTAGTTTGTTAGTTTGTTAGTTTGTTAGTTTGTTAGTTTGTTAGTTTGTTAGTTTGTTAGTTTGTTAGATTGTTAGATTGTTAGTTTGTTAGTTTGTTAGTTTGTTAGTTTGTTAGTTTGTTAGTTTGTTAGTTTGTTAGTTTGTTAGTTTGTTAGTTTGTTAGTTTGTTAGTTTGTTAGTTTGTTAGTTTGATAGTTTGTTAGTTTGTTAGTTTGTTAGTTTGTTAGTTTGTTAGTTTGTTATTTTTTAGTTTGTTATTTTGTTAGTTTGTTAGTTTGTTAGTTTGTTAGTTTGTTAGTTTGTTATTTTTTAGTTTGTTAGTTTGTTAGTTTGTTAGTTTGTTAGTTTGTTAGTTTGTTAGTTTGTTAGTTTGTTAGTTTGTTAGTTTGTTAGTTTGTTAGTTTGTTAGTTTGTTAGTTTGTTAGTTTGTTAGTTTGTTAGTTTGTTAGTTTGTTAGTTTGTTAGTTTGTTAGTTTGTTTGTTAATTAGTTTGTTAGTTTGTTAGTTTCGTAGTTTGTTAGTTTGTTTGTTAGCTTGTCAGTTTGTTAGTTTGTTAGTTTGTTAGTTTGTTAGTTTGTTAGTTTGTTAGTTTGTTAGTTTGTTAGTTTGTTAGTTTGTTAGTTTGTTAGTTTGTTAGTTTGTTAGTTTGTTAGTTTGTTAGTTTGTTAGTTTGTTAGTTTGTTAGTTTGTTAGTTTGTTAGTTTGTTAGATTGTTAGATTGTTAGTTTGTTAGTTTGTTAGTTTGTTAGTTTGTTAGTTTGTTAGTTTGTTAGTTTGTTAGTTTGTTAGTTTGTTAGTTTGTTAGTTTGTTAGTTTGTTAGTTTGTTAGTTTGTTAGTTTGTTAGTTTGTTAGTTTGTTAGTTTGTTAGTTTGTTAGTTTGTTAGTTTGATAGTTTGTTAGTTTGATAGTTTGTTAGTTTGTTAGTTTGTTAGTTTGTTAGTTTGTTAGTTTGTTAGTTTGTTAGTTTGTTAGTTTGATAGTTTGTTAGTTTGATAGTTTGTTAGTTTGTTAGTTTGTTAGTTAGTTAGTTTGTTAGTTTGTTAGTTTGTTAGTTTGTTAGTTTGTTAGTTTGTTAGTTTGTTAGTTTGTTAGTTTGTTAGTTTGTTAGTTTGTTAGTTTGTTAGTTTGTTAGTTTGTTAGTTTGTTATTTTTTAGTTTGTTAGTTTGTTAGTTTGTTAGTTTGTTAGTTTGTTAGTTTGTTAGTTTGTTAGTTTGTTAGTTTGTTAGTTTGTTAGTTTGTTAGTTTGTTAGTTTGTTAGTTTGTTAGTTTGTTAGAT